>NC_088791.1:344538032-344563021 GCF_011386835.1 Chrysemys picta bellii
GTTCAGAACCTTCTGCAGAGCCTGGATGGGAGTGAGCGCACCAGCGTGGCCAGGAAGCTAATCCCCTTATTCGATGCTGTAAGTCAGGGGCTCTTGACCTGCCCATCTCCAGCCAGGCAGTGTTGTGACTCTGGAGTTGTAGTGGTGGCATATCTGACCTGATCAGTTCCGAGCCATTGCCTGGGCCTCAGGCATTGGTGACACCTTGGTCTCTCGTGTTCTCTGTGTGTGGCATGCAACCGTTTGGTCTCCTGAGGACTGATATGCTTTAATCTAGCTCAAGTGAACATGCTCAATGTAGTGGTCATGGGGTGAAATGTAATGTCCTGTGCTTTGGAGTCTAGATGAATGAATGGCCCTTAAATGCTATGAAACTATGAAAGTGTTGAACCCATTAAAGAAACCCTCCAAAGAGCCCTTCACTGTGGATGGAGTCAGCACTTACAGGAGGCCTCCAGGGAAATTTAGGAACCACTGTCCTAACCTGTGTTGTCTGCCCCTCCACCCAAACCTTTCTGCAAATGGGTGCCCTCTTGGTGGGCAGACCATGGAGTTATTAGTCAGACTGGCCCCTATCTGTGGTTTGCATTGTGCCAAGCTCACCCTGTAAGGAGAGTGTGAAGCTCCCTCGGTGAGATCCCCTCATGGTTGTGTGTCCATCACAGGTGAGACCCCAGGTGCGCTCTGCTGCCATCATGCTCTTTACAAAGTTGCTTCACACAGTGAAGAGGAGGCAGAAGGCCCTGCTGCAGGAGGAAGTGACCCGCAGCCTGGTCCCACTGCTCCTTCACTTACAGGATGAGGACCCTGACGTGGGCAAGGTGAGTCCCGCTGCCATGTGCTCCCTGGTGCAGCAGGCCCTGACTGCTCCAGCTCTCCTGCTAGGTCTGTCTCCAGAGCCGCCTCCCAAAAGTGAAAAATCTCAGCCCTACCTGCTTACCCAAGCAAGTTCCCTGGCCTTCAATGGACACACAAGTGGAGATGTTTTATGGCTCCCAGCAGCCACTTCCTAAGTCACTGAACTGCAGCCACCATGAAGATCAAACTCCAGGAGCCTCCACTAATAGGAACAAAGAGACACCAAGGGTCAGCAGGATACCATGTGACCCCCACATTCCTTTCCCTGATTGATTATTTCAGCTGGCTTTTCACTGCAGAGTGACCTCAGATTCCAGCTCTTCTCATGATGCAAACTCTCCTTGTCCCATCTTGTGTTGCAGAGGTGTCAGAAAGCCTTGGCTGGGTGTTTTCAGCTCCTGGGATGGTCTTGTCCTAAGCAGATTAACAGCAAGAAGGCTTGGCACACCCATCCCCAGGTGGTGGACAAGATCTGCCAGCACTCTGTAAGTGAACAATCGGCTTCTCGTGAGTGCTGCTTCTAGATGTGGGACCGGAAACGTGTTCCCTCACTCACTGCTCTGATTGCATGTCTAGTACTAGCATACTGCACTCTGGCTTCCTCTTAGAAGCACCCAGCTCCCCCACTCCTCCCAGTGCCTGTCAGATCTGAACAGCCAGACCTGGCCAGGAGTTCAGTACGGAGGTGAAAGCTCAGAACATAAAGAATCAGATGATGGCAAAAATGCCTTCTGAATCCTGCAGGAAACTGGATGTCCCCATTTTTCACCTTACCCCAGCCCATTGGCCACTTCTGCACCGTATTTCCTATGCTCTGCACCCTCTCTAATGTCCTCCCCAGATGAAGCCCATACAACCGGGCTTCAGTGTTCTCTAGTACCAGCCTCCAGCCCTGCAGTGCCAGCAGCTCAGACACCAGCAATGTGTCTGGTGACACTTTGAAATGGTCATTTAATGACTGCCTGGCATGTAGATGGTCGCCCCCAGGATACATGGAGATGGGAGCTGCATTCTTCCCACCCCTCCAAGCCAAGCAGATGAAATCTCTCTTCTCCTCACCCTGCGGCCCCAGCAACAAGAAGCTTCTTTGGTTTCTATTCCTAGGTGCTGAAGCTCAAGAACGTATCTGACATCTTGCTCCAATGTCTGGATCACCTCCAAAGCCCCCAGGCTCCAATACGACGGGCAGCAGCCATCTTTATCGGTAACCACTACTTTTCTTAAGCAACTTCTATCTGAGAGGTTGTCCCGTGTTCTGCTTGGAGGGCACTAGCAGCAAGAATTAACCCCCTGGGATCCTAGTGTCTAGATATCCTGCCCTTGAGGCAGTTGGGCTGGGGATTATATCAAAAGGCCTGGAGCAAATTACAACCCTACCCTCCAGCTCCACCCACTGGAATCCCTGTGGGACTGCAGCAATACCATAGCCATTGGCAATCAGGCTCTCTGTATCTTCCAAGACATGAGCCTCTTTGTCTTGGAGCTTGTGGACTTGTCTGATTATCCCAGTGACCACTTGAAAGCTGTTTTGCTTGTTGGAAAGACTGACATTTTTTAAAAGGTAGCCCCAGGGGAGGTGAAAACTCCTGCAAGATTCATTTGCATTGTACGTTCCAGGTTGCACTGTTCGAAGCTCAGAGCCCGCCATGGTCAGGCAAGAGAAGGAGCTGATACTTCAGTGTAAGTAGTTGCCACATGGCTGTGTTTGCATATGGAAGGAGAGCTCATGCTCCTTGTAGGATATCAGGGTTGGAAGGGACCTCAGGAGATCATCTAATCCAACCCCCTGCTCAAAGCAGGACCAATCCCCAGATAGTGTTTGTTTGTTTTTTAAGCCCCAGTTCCCTAAATGGCCCTCTCAAGGATTGAACTCACAACCCTGGGTTTAGCAGGTCAATGCTCAAACCACTGAGCTATCCCTCCCACTTGTGAACCAGTCTAGGAAAAAGTGCAACTCCCCCGCCATGCTGCTGCATTGAGTTCAATTTAGACGTGGCCAGAGGTAGCTGTTGAGAGAGCCTGGACATCAGTCCCAGCTTTGTTTTCTCTGATGTCAGGCGTCACTTCCATCTCCAGGTGCCAGAAGGTTTTACAAGGAGAAAGTAAATGCCAGGCAGGGTGAGAGGCCCTGGCATGTGTCAGGGAGATGGTGCTAAGGAGGTGGATGCCCCAGAATGCAGTGGAAGATGGTGCTGCAAAGGGCAGATGTCACTGAGGACTTAAGGGGTTATCAGATGGTGATGACATTGATAGCCCTGGTGGGTCCAGAGCATCTGGGAGGAGTTAGTTGCTGTGGAAGATCAGGGGTTGCTCCAGGCACCAGCGCAGCAAGTGCGTACCTGGGACAGCAAGCCACGGGGGGCGGCGTGCCGGTCGCCGTGAGGGCGGCAGTCAGGCAGCCTTCGGCGGCATGCCTGCGGGAGGACTGCTGGTCCCGCAGCCTCGGTGGCAATTCGGCGGCAGGTACACTGAGGGCGCGGGACCGGCAGATCACCGACAGAAACGCCGCTGAATCCGCGTGACCAGCGGACCGCCCGCAGGCATACCACCAAAGGCCGCCTGACTGCCGTGCTTGGGGTGGCAAAAAACATAGAGCCGCCCCTGTGGAAGATACAGAGGCCCATGGTGCAGGTGCTAGGGCATGCTAATATGATATGTGTTTTGACCTGAGCTTCCTCTCTCTGTCTCAGCTCTCAGTGGCCTGCAGCAAGATCCGGATTTCTCTGTCCATGTCAGTATCTCACGGGCCATTCAGCAAGTTCGGGATGGTGGCAGAAACCAGTCACGTCAGACCCTAGGAGCTAGATTCAGGAACCTGCTCTGCTGCTTGACTGGCCAGGAGGAGAGGGAAAATGCTCCTGACAGAAATCTCTTGGGTGGCCCGGACCCTTCCCAAAGCCACCGATGGGACTCAGGAGGGCCCTGAGTTCCCACAGAGAAGTTGGTGACTGGAGGAGGTCAGCTGAGCCACCACTCCAGCCCCGAAGCCAGTGCCTGCATGATCCTGTGGTAATTACCTGCGTTGTTCCCCATGAGATGTAGGCAGCTGGGGATGAGTTTAAGTGACCCCAGTACTCAGCAGAATGACGGCTACTGGCTCCAGCTAAACAAAAAGGTGACAAGACTGTTAGTGTAAAACCAAGGGCATTTGCTCTTACGTCTCTGTCTTCCTTCCATAATGGGACAAGTTGCAAGATAGCTGGTTCATTACATCAGCCACGGCATTAATGACCTTTTCCCTTTCTTCTGATTAGCCTCCGATCTCTGATACATTCTTTGTGACCTTGTAGGAAGAGATGGAATCTGTGCATTAGCCCTCTCATGCTATGGAGCCACAAGAAGGTTTGACAGCAGAAGTAGATGCAGTGTGGACTAATCTACGAGGGACTAACAGGTTCATGCCATATGGTATGTTCGCTAGCTGATCTGCAAACTTGTGCTTTGGTCCCCTCATCCTTCTCCAGGTATTTATCCAGCTCCTCTCCATCCTCTCTCGTTCTATGCAATCCAGCCCAAATAGGGATAATTCTCCTTCACCAGCAACAGAGGGTCCTGTGGCACCTTTGAGACTAACAGAAGTACTGGGAGCATAAGCTTTCGTGGGTAAGAACCTCACTTCTTCAGATGCAAGGTGGCCTGCAGCAAGATCCGGAAATATCTTCTTGCATCTTCTTGCATCTGAAGAAGTGAGGTTCTTACCCACGAAAGCTTATGCTCCCAGTACTTCTGTTAGTCTCAAAGGTGCCACAGGACCCTCTGTTGCTTTTTACAGATTCAGACTAACACGGCTACCCCTCTGATACTTGTCTCCTTCACCAGCCTCTTATCTTACATAAACTGACCTTTCTCTAGACACGTATCCTACATGATAGCTAAGTTCAAAGCTGTCTGTGAAGAGTTACAGAGGGATCTCCCTAAACTGGATGACTGGGCAACAAAATGGCAGATGAAATTCAATGTTGATAAGTAGAAAGTAACGCAGCTTCCATGTACAACTGAGGGAATTCTGCACCAAAAAATTAAAAATTCTGTAAAATTCTGCATATTGTATTTGTCAAAATAACACAATATAATCACACCATTTTCCATTATTTGCTGACACATTTTTTTAATGAATTACCAAAATAATTAGGGATGTCGATTAATCGCAGTTAAGTCACGCGATTACCTGAAACAAATTAATTGCGATTAAAATAATTAATCATGATTAATCACAGTTTTAATCGCACTGTTAAGCAACAGAATACCAATTGAAATTTAGTAAATATTTGGAATAAATGAAATTAATAGGCAGCAAGTTTAAAACAAACATAAGGCAGTACATCTTCACACAACGCACAGTCAACCTGTGGAACTTGTTGCCAGGGGATGTTTTGAAGGTCAAAGGTATAACTGGGTTCAAAAACCACTGGATACATTCATGGAAGATAGCCACTGATGAATCTATTAGCTAAGATGGTCAGGCACACAACCCTATGCTCTGGGTGTCTGTAACAAGGTGCTGCAGGACCCTGTTGGCTCCTAACCCTGTTGGGCTGATAAAGTCACTTCAGTAACCTCTGGTGCAGTTTATTTACACGTTGTGCTCTCACCACCTTTTCACCATACAAGTAGCCCTTTACCTACAGGCAGGAGGGAGGGGAGAGCTACCTCCCTGCTTCCACTTCCTGCCTTTTCCCTTTCTTCTTGCTCCTCTCCTGGCTTCCTTCCCCTGAGGCTTTTATACAGCCCCAGCCTAATTAGGCAGCAGCTGTCTCTACTTCCCCAATTAGGGCCAGGTGGTCTAATCAGCTCCAATTCATCTCCCTTAATTGGAACCGGAGTGACCGAGGGCTGGCTCAGCAGCTCCTGCTCAGCTCCCCGTCACAGTGTCCCTCAACCTGGGACTGGATGATGGGGATGGATCACTTGATAAATTGCCCTGTTCTGTTCATTCCTTCTGAAGCATCTGGCACTGGCCACTGTCAGAAGATGGAATGCTGGGCTAGATGGACCACTGGTCTGATCCAATATGGCTGTTCGTATGATCCAGGCCTCTAGTTCCCCTTGGACAGTTAAATAAAACCCTTCATCTCTCCATCCATTGACATTATATAATCTCACTTTTCTTTAGACACTTGGGCCAGCACTTTCAAACATGGATGTCAAAAGTTAAGTACCTAAATCCATACTTCTTCTTCAAGGCTTAGCCGAACGGTCGGCCGTAGCAATTGTTCACCATTGATCCATTCCTGTGCTTGATGGGCCGAGAGCCCAACGTCGGAATAGACTTGAGGCACCCATGTAATAGGGGGCCTGCCTTTGGGCTGCCTGCATCCCTTGATTGGTGGAATTGTCTCTCGGATGTTACGAGCCACTCAAAGAACGGCGTTCGCCGGAACATCTTGTGGCATACTCTCCACATGTCTGAAAAGCATAAGACGCCATCTGCGGACAATGGCCCCAGTAGTCTGTAGACCGGAGCGACCATAAACATCTGCTTTACAAATGAAGTCGTTCCACTCTATGCCCAATATACAACGTTGGCATTTTATGTGGAAAGCCTCCAGCTTTGCCCACTCTGAGTGGCGCCAGTCCCAATGTTTCGCAGCCGTACAGCAGTACAGAGAGGATACAGCTCGATTAGATCCTGAACTTGGTTGTCGTGCCGAGATGATGCTGATTCCGTCTTCATTGTAAACGACCCATGAGAGAGGCTGCAATGCCACACTCAGGCACCTAAATAAATGGCCTGACCTTTCTCAAATGCTGAATACCAAGAACTTCTCACTCGAATCTGCCGAAGCCGTGGCTGTTCAGCTCCTCTGAAAATCAATCCACTCGTTTAGATGCCTGAATATGAATGTTAGTGCCAGACTTTGGACAGTGACATAGGAAGATATTGGCCTGAGCCTATGCATGGACTTTCATCCTACAATCCAGCCCCTCAACAGATACATCCCAGCTTCTGACTGTGAGCCATTCAGTTACAATGGGGAGGCCTAGATGCTGTAAGTGAATTAACATGTAATGATAGATAGACAGATAGATAGATAGTATAAGCTATTCTTTCTACCATCTGCCGTACGGATTTGCTCTGTAGAGCTTGCTGTCCCTGTTACTCATGGGTATTTATGTTCCAGAGGCCCACATGAGAGAGGGAAGGATTTCAGGCCCAAGGCCCAAGTGGGGCAGGAAGAAGCACACGCTCACCTCAGTTGCCTTCTTTGCTGAGGTAAGTTTTGTTGACTTGTTGAACTGAGATTGCAAAGCGTTGCTCAGTCCCATATTCTCACAACTGGCAGTGCCCCATATATATGTCTGGGGCACCTTGCAACCTCATTTCTCTCATGTCTCTGTCTTCCTTCCATAACAGGATGAGTTGCAAGACAGCTGGTTCATTACATCAGCCACGGCATTATTGACCTTTTCCCTTTCTACTGATTAGCCTCCGATCTCTGATACATTCTTTGTGACCTTGTAGGAAGAGATGGAGTCTGTGCATTAGCCCTCTCATGCTATGGAGCCACGAGAAGGTTTGACAGCAGGAGTAGATGCAGTGTGGACTAATCTACAAGGGACTAACAGGTTCATGCCATATAGCAGGCCTGCACAACATACGGCCCGCGGTGGCGTGCCTGCCCGCCGACAGGAGCCAGCAATGCGGGCGGCTGAGTCCAGCCCAATCAGAGCTGCGGTGGCGGGGCTTTCAGGCGCCCCACCCCCCGACCCAATGCCGGCGCCGGCGCAAGGATATTTTTGCACCCTCGCGCGCCACCGCCCCCCCTGCCCCAAGCAGGAAACAGGCACGGAGCCCTCGCGCGCTGCCGGCCCGCCTCCCCCACCCGCCCCAAGTGGAACACGGGGATGGAATCCTCGCGCGCCGCCGCGCCTCCACCCGCCCCAAGAGGGACACGGGGATGGAGCCCTCGCGCGCCGCTGCGCCTCCACCCGCCCCAAGCAGGACACGGGGATGGAGCCCTCGCGTGCCGCCGCGCCTCCACCCCCCCCCGCCCCAAGCGGGACACGGGGATGGAGCCCTCGCGCGCCGCCGCGCCTCCACTCCCCCCGCCCCAAGAGGGACACGGGGATGGAGCACTCTCGCGCTGCCGCACCTCCAGCCGCCCCAGCCCCAAGCGGGACACGGGGATGGAGCCCTCACGCGCCGCCGCGCCTCCACCCCCCCCGCCCCAAGAGCGACACGGGGATGGAGCACTCGCGCGCTGCCACACCTCCACCCGCCCCAGCCCCAAGCGGGACACGGGGATGTAGCCCTCGCGCGCCGCTGCACCTCCACCCCCCCGCCCCAAGCGGGACACGGGGATGGAGCCCTCGCGCGCCGCCGCGCCTCCACTCCCCCCGCCCCAAGCAGGACACGGGGATGGAGCACTCGCGCGCTGCCGCACCTCCACCCGCCCCCGCCCCAAGAGGGACACGGGGATGGAGCCCTCGCGCGCCGCCGCGCCACCACCCCCCCCGCCCCAAGAGGGACACGGGGATGGAGCACTCGCGCGCTGCCGCACCTCCACCCGCCCCAGCCCCCAGCGGGACACGGGGATCTAGCCCTCGCGCGCCGCCGCGCCTCCACCCTCCCCCCCCCGCCCCAAGCGGGACACGGGGATGGAGCCCTCGCACGCCGCCGCGCCTCCACCCCCCCTGCCCCAAGAGGGACACGGGGATGGAGCCCTCGCGCGCCGCCGCGCCTCCACCCCCCCCGCCCCAAGAGGGACACGGGGATGGAGCCCTCGCGCGCCGCTGCACCTCCACCCGCCCCCCGCCCCAAGCGGGACACAGGGATGGAGCCCTCACGCACCGCCACGCCTTGAAACACCCCCCCACCGCCCCAAGCGGGACACGGGGATGGAGCCCTCACGCGCCGCCACGCCTCCACCCCCCCCGCCCCAAGAGGGACACGGGGATGGAGCCCTCGCGCGCCGCCGCGCCTCCACCCCCCCCGCCCCAAGAGGGACACGGGGATGGAGCCCTCGCGCGCCGCTGCACCTCCACCCGCCCCCGCCCCAAGCGGGACACAGGGATGGAGCCCTCGCGTACCGCCACGCCTTCAAACCCCCCCCACCACCGCCCCAGGCGGGACACGGGGATGGAGCCCTCGCACGCCGCCGCGTCTCCATCTCCCCCCCCGGCCCCAAGCGGGACACGGAGCCCGCGCGCACCACCTTCCCTCCCCACTGCCCCAAGCGGGACACGGGCATGGAGCCCTCGCCCCCCCCCCCCCAGCAGGACACAGGGCTCTGCCACCGCCCCCGTCCTGAGCGCTTTTTGACCCCCCCCCCGGGACTCCTGCCCCATCCAACCCCCCGCGTTCCTTGATGCCCCCCCCGGGACCCTTCCCCATCCACCCCCTTCCCTGTCCCCTGACTGCCCTCCGCCGCCCCATCCAACTCCTCTCCTGATTCCCCATCCAACCACCCCTTCTCCCTGTCCCCTGACCACCCTTGGAACCCCTGCCCCTGACTGCCTCCCACCGCCCCATCCAACCCCTGCTCCTTCCTGACTGCACCCCGGGACCCTTGCCCCCATTCAATCCCCCTGTTCCCTGCCATCTGACCGCCCCGACCCCTATCCAGCCCCCCACCACCCTCCTGAACTCCCCTGCCCTCTATCCAACATCCCCTCCCTGCTCCCCTACCGCGCTGCCTGGAGGTGGCTGGCGGCGCTACAGCCGCGCTGCTCGGCTGGAGCCGGGCCATGCTGCCACCGCGCAGTGCTTGGAGCACTAGGTCAGTCTGAGCTTGCAGCCCCCCCACTTCTCGCCAATCAGCTGTTCGCGCAGGAAGCCTGGGAGGGCTGAGAAGCAAGCGGCACCTTCGCGCTCAGGCCCAGGGAGGCAGAGCGGAGGTGAGCTGGGTGGGGAGCGGTTCCCCTGCGCGCCCCTCCCCCCGGGTTACCTGCTGTGGCGCGGGCGGCTCCCTCCACCCCAGCTCACCTCCGCTCCGTCTCCGCCTCCCTGGGCTTGAGCGCGAAGCCGCTGCTTGCTTCTCTGCCCTCCCAGGCTTCCCGCGCGAACAGCTGATTCGCGGGAAGCGGGGGGGGGGGAGATGAGAAGAAGCGGGGCGGAGTGTTCAGAGGCGGAGGCGGAGCGGAGGTGAGCTGGGGCTGGGGAGCGGGGCG
Organism: Chrysemys picta bellii; assembly: GCF_011386835.1. Taxonomy (NCBI): domain Eukaryota; kingdom Metazoa; phylum Chordata; order Testudines; family Emydidae; genus Chrysemys; species Chrysemys picta. The sequence continues at coordinate 344,548,002 of NC_088791.1, forward strand.
GAGAGCTGGAGCACCCATGGGGTCGGCTCCTAAGGCGCCACTTTTGGATAATGTGCTCAGGGGGAGCAGCCGCTCCCTCTGCTCCCCCCCAGCTACGGTCCTGGTCACTTCAACTTACCGGTTGTTAAATTTAGACGCCCTTTTAGAACCGGTCCCGCGCAGGACAACTGGTTCTAAAAGGGCTTCTAAATTTAACAACCGGTTCCCGCGAACCGGCTCCCGCTCACCACTGGAGACTCCCCTTGCCGCTCTCACCCTAGGAGCCAGAGACCTCCCAGCAGGGCTGGTGAGTGCGGCCAGGGAAGGGGGAAGAGTGTGGTGGAGTGAGTGTCTGAGAGGTGTGCGGGGGGTGCTGGGCTGTGAGGGTGTTGAGGGCGCTGGGCAGTGGGGGAGGTTTGTGTGTTTTGGGGTGCTAGGCAGTGGGGGCCTGTTGGGGGGTGCTGGGCAGTGAGGGAGATCTGTGTGTGTCAGGGCACTGGGGGTCTGTGTGGGACATTGTTTAGTTGTGGTGGTGGGGCTGTGGGGAAGGGCACTGGGAAGGAGGGAGGGAGGAGAAATCTGTGTGTATTGGGAAACTAGCGAGTGGGGTGCTGATGTGTATTAAGATGTGCTGATGTGATGTGGGGTGCTGATGTGTATTAAGAGTTACCAGCTGGATTGAGGACTGATAGATTTGGACAGAGTTTATATTGAATGGGCAAATGAAAAAGATCGCAGGGAAAAACAGTAAGGTTAGTTTAGCAGTCTTTGACATTTCGACCAATAAAGACATTAAAATGCATTTGTAATTACATATCTTATTCTTGGCTGATAATCATTTATTGATATTTTTTAGGAAAATTTTCCATTTAAAACACAAACTTTTGTTTTTCTTTTTTTACTTATGATGTCTCTATCTGAAAACCCATATAAATTGACACAAATTGCAAATTAAAACTTTTTAAATGTATAAGCATTTTACTCACTTGGGCGCATTTGCCTCATGGCACACAAATTTGAACTCTGCTTCAAAAATTTGCACAGAAGAAATTTTTCTTTTACCTTAATTATACTATCTTAGGAGCCCGCTATAACATAGTACCATGATACCATGAGTGAAAAGAAAAAGAGACATTAGCCGTTCCGAAGAATACAACCTTCGGTGGCACTTTGAAACTAAGCATCCCAATCTCGCCAAATTGAGCCCAAATGAAAAAATAATTAAAGCAGCCAGTTTAGCGAAAAACCTTAGTAGAGAACAACAAATTTTCAAGAAAGTGAGCACTGAGAACGATACAGATTGGGATGCTTAGTTTCAAAGTGCCACCGAAGGTTGTATTCTTTCGGAACGGCTAACGTTTTGCGACACACGAGGCACAGTATTTTGTCTTTGGAAATAGTACATAAGTATTTATTCGTCCATTCAGTGTTGAAAACTCTGTGCTCTGATTCTATTTTTCTCTTTTTCTTTTCACTCATGGTATCCATTATGAAGCTCAAGATTTTGTTGAATAAATTCACACACAAGGGAAACACTCACAGTCACACACAAAGAGAAGAGATATCTCACGGCGCATGGCACACTAGCAAGGCACTGATGGTGTGTTGAAGCCTGTAGGTCCAGGGGTCACTATATTACTGCACACAGCAGTCAATCAATGCAGTTGTAGATAAATCTCTGCATTATGCATTTTTGTACAACTTTTATATGACTTTGTATTGAACCTTGGTACTATGTATAGCGGGCTCCTAAGATAGTATAATTAAGGTAAAAGAAAAATTTCTTCTGTGCAAATTTTTGAAGCAGAGTTCAAATTTGTGTGCCATGAGGCAAATGCGCCCACGTGAGTAAAACGCTTATACATTTAAAAAGTTTTAATTTGCAATTTGTGTCAATTTATATGGGTTTTCAGATAGAGACATCATAAGTAAAAAAAGAAAAACAAAAGTTTGTGTTTTAAATGGAAAATTTTCCTAAAAAATATCAATAAATGATTATCAGCCAAGAATAAGATATGTAATTACAAATGCATTTTAATTTCTTTATTGGTCGAAATGTCAAAGACTGCTAAACTAACCTTACTGTTTTTCCCTGCGATCTTTTTCATTTGCACATTCAATATAAACTCGGTCCAAATCTATCAGTCCTCAATCCAGCTGGTAACTCTTAATACACATCAGCACCCCACATAGAACCCCCCACTCGCTAGTTTCCCAATACACACAGATTTCTCCTCCCTCCCTCCCAGGGCCCTTCCCCACAGCCCCACCACCACAACTAAACAATGCCCCACACAGACCCCCAGTGCCCTGACACACACAGATCCTTGAGTGGGAGTTCCATTGGAGGAGAAGGTACCTGTATTTGCGTCTGTCTTTGTATTGCTTGTATGTGTAGAGGCCTGTAGGGGCAGCGTGCTGGGCAGGCAGCTGAGCCCTGATTGGGGGCGGAGCTTGGCTGAGGAGAGGGCCTATAAAAGCGGTCTATAGCACACCCCAAGTCTGGATATGGACAGAGAACTCATTAACGTTTTTAGGGAAGTAAATACTAATAGGAACTGTGTAATCGTGGGAGACTTTAACTTCCCAGATATAGATTGGGGAACAAATGCTAGTAACAATAATAGGGCTCAGATTTTCCTAGACGTAATAGCTGATGAATTCCTTCATCAAGTAGTTGCTGAACCGACGAGGGGGGAGGCCATTTTAGATTTGATGCTGGTGAATAGTGAGGACCTCGTTGAGGAAATGGTTGTAGGGGACAACCTTGGCTCAAGTGATCTTGAGCTAATTCCGTTTAAACTAAATGGAAAGATTAACAGAATGAAATCAGAGACTAAGGTTTACGATTTCCAAAGGGCTAATTTTAATAAATTAAGGAGACTGGTTAGGGAAGTGGATTGGACTAACATATTTAGGGATCTAAAGGCGGAAGGCGCCTGGGATTATTTCAAGTTGAAGTTGCAGGAGCTGTCAGAGGCGTGTATCCCAAGAAAGGGAAAACGGTTTGTAGGCAAGAGATTTAGACCGAGCTGGATGAGCAAGCATCTCAGAGGGGTCATTAAGAAAAAACAGGAAGCGTACAGGGAGTGGAAGCGGGGGGGGGGGGGATCAGCAAAGAAACCTACCTTATTGAGGTCAGAGCATGTAGAGATGGAGTGAGAAAAGCCAAAAGACGAGTAGAGTTGGACCTTGTGAGGGGAATTAAAACCAATAGTAAGAACTTTTATAGCCATATAAATAGGAAGAAAACAAAGAAAGAAGAAGTGGGACCGCTTAAGACTGTAGATGGAGTGGAGATTAAGGATAATCTAGGCATGGCACAATATCTAAATGAATATTTTGCATCGGTCTTTAATGAGGCTAATGAAAGGCTGAGGAATAGTAGAAGTGAGACGGATGGGAATAAAGGAGTGGGGATTGACATTACCGTATCCGAGGTAGAAGCCAAACTCGAACAGCTTAACGGGACTAAATCGGGTGGACCAGATGATCTTCATCCGAGAATATTAAAAGAACTGGCGCGGGAAATTGCAAGCCTGTTAACGATAATTTTTAATGAATCCATAAACTCGGGGGTGGTACCGTTTGACTGGAGAATAGCTAATGTGGTTCCTATTTTCAAGAAGGGGAAAAAAAGTGACCCGGGTAACTACAGGCCTGTTAGTCTAACATCTGTAATATGCAAGGTCTTGGAAAAAATTTTGAAGGAGAAAGTAGTTAAGGACCTTGAGGTCAATGCCAATTGGGACAAATTACAACACGGTTTTAAGAAAGGTAGATTGTGCCAAACCAACCTGATCTCCTTCTTTGAGGAAGTAACAGATTTTTTAGATAAAGGAAATGCGGTGGATCTAATATACCTCGATTTCAGTAAAGCGTTTGATACGGTACCGCATGAGGAATTATTGGTTAAATTGGAAAAGATGGGGATCGATATGAAAATCCATAGGTGGATAAGGAACTGGTTAAAGGGGAGACTGCAGCGGGTCGTACTAAAAGGTGAACTGTCAGGTTGGAGGGAGGTTACTAGTGGAGTTCCTCAAGGTTCAGTTTTGGGTCCGATTTTATTTAATCTATTCATTACTGACCTCGGAACCAAATGTAGGAGTGGGCTGATAAAGTTTGCGGATTACACAAAGTTGGGAGGTATTGCCAATTCGGAGAAGGATCGGGATATCCTGCAGGGAGATTTGGATGACCTTGTAAACTGGAGTAATAGTAATAAGATGAAATTTAATAGTGAGAAGTGTAAGGTTATGCATTTAGGGATAACTAACAAGAATTATAGTTATAAGCTGGGGACGCATCAGTTGGATGTAACGGAAGAGGAGAAGGACCTCGGAGTCCTGGTTGATCGCAGGATGACTATGAGTCGGCAATGTGACGTGGCCATGAAAAAAGCTAATGCGGTCTTGGGATGCATTAGGCAAGGTATTTCTAGTAGGGATAAGGAGGTGCTGGTTCCGTTATACAAGGCACTGGTGAGACCTCATTTGGAGTACTGTGTGCAGTTCTGGTCTCCCATGTTTAAAAAGGATGAAATCAAACTGGAACGGGTACAGAGAAGGGCCAATAGGATGATCCGAGGAATGGAAAATCTGCCGTATGAAAGGAGACTCGAGGAGCTCGGTTTGTTTACCTTAACCAAAAGAAGGCTGAGGGGGGATATGATTGCTCTCTTTAAATATATCAGAGGGATAAATACCAGGGAGGGAGAGGAATTATTTCAGCTCAGTACTAAAGTGGACACTAGAACGAATGGATATAAACTGGCCGTCGGGAAGTTTAGGCTTGAAATTAGACGAAGGTTTCTAACCATCAGAGGGGGGAAGTTTTGGAACAGCCTTCCAAGGGAAACAGTGGGGGCGAAAGACCTCTCTGGCTTTAAGATTAAGCTTGATAAGTTTATGGAGGGGAGGGTTTGATGGGATACAGTGATTTTAGTCAATAGGTCAATAACAATGGTCAATGATGGGATATTAAAAGTTACTACAGAGAACTTTTCCAGGCGGTCTGGCTAGAGAATCTTGCCCGCATGCTCGGGGTTCAGCTGATCGCCATATTTGGGGTTGGGAAGGAATTTTCCTCCAGGTAGATTGGCAGAGGCCCTGGAGGTTTTTCGCCTTCCTCCGCAGCATGGGGCAGCGGTCGCTTGCTGGAGGATTCTCAGCGACTTGAAGTCTTTAAATAATGATTTGGGGAGTTCAACAGCTAAGTCAAGGGAGAGAATTCTTCCAGGAGTGGGTGGGTCAGGTTTTGTGGCCCGCATGGTGCGGGAGATCAGACTAGATGATCATAGTCTTCCCTTCTGACCTTAGAGTCTATGAGTCTATGAGATCTCCCTCACTGCCCAGCACCCCCCAACAGGCCCCCACTGCCTAGCACCCCAAAACACACAAACCTCCCCCACTGCCCAGCGCCCTCCACACCCTCACAGCCTAGCACCCCCCGCATACCTCCCAGACACTCACTCCACCACACCCTTCCCCCTTCCCTGGCTGCATTCACCAGCCCTGCTGGGAGGTCTCTGGCTCCTAGGGTGAGAGCGGCAAGGGGAGTCTCCAGTGGTGAGCAGGAGTCGGTTCGCGGGAACCGGTTGTTAAATTTAGAAGCCCTTTTAGAACCAGTTGTCCTGCACGGGACCGGTTCTTAAAGGGCTTCTAAATTTAACAACCGGTAAGTTGAAGTGACCATGACCGTAGCTGGGGGGGAGCAGAGGGAGCGGCTGCTCCCCCTGAGCACATTATCCAAAAGTGGCGCCTTAGGAGCCGACCCCATGGGTGCTCCAGGTCTCCGCCCCGCTCCCCAGCCCCAGCTCACCTCCGCTCCGCCTGCTCCTCTGAACACTCCGCCTCGCTTCTCCCCCTCTTCCCCCTGGCTTCCCGCGAATCAGCTGTTCGCGCAGGAAGCCTGGGAGGGCAGAGAAGCAATCGGCGGCTTCACGCTCAAGCCCAGGGAGGCAGAGACGGAGCGGAGGTGAGCTGGGGTGGGGGGAGCCGTCCGCTCCACAGCAGGTAACCTGGGGGCAGGGGTGCGCAGGGGAACCGCTCCCCGCCCCAGCTCACCTCCGCTCTGCCTCCCTGGGCCTGAGCGCGAAGCCGCCGCTTGCTTCTCAGCCCTCCCAGGCTTCCTGCGCGAACAGCTGATTGGCGGGAAGTGGGGGGGCTGCAAGCTCAGACTGACCTGGTGCTCCAGGCACTGCGCGGTGGCAGCATGGCCCGGCTCCAGCCGAGCGGCGCGGCTGTAGCACCGCCAGCAACCTCCAGGCAGCACGGTAAGGGAACAGGGAGGGGGTGTTGGATAGAGGGCAGGGGAGTTCAGGGGGCTGGTGGGGGGGTGGATAGGGGTCGGGGCAGTCAGATGGCAGGGAACGGGGATTGAATGGGGGCAAGGGTCCTGGGGGGCAGTCAGGAAGAAGCAGGGGTTGGATGGGGCGGTGGGAGGCAGTCAGGGGCAGGGGTTCCAAGGGTAGTCAGGGGACAGGGAGAAGGGCTGGTTGGATGAGGAATCAGGAGAGGAGTTGGATGGGGCGGCGGAGGGCAGTCAGGGGACAGGGAATGGGGTGCATGGGGCAGGGGTCCCGGGGGGAGCATCAAGGAACGCGGGGGGTTGGATGGGGCAGGAGTCCCGCGGAGGGGGGGCAAAAAAGCGCTCAGGACGGGGGCGGTGGCAGAGCCCTGTGTCCTGCTGTGGGGGGGGGGGGGGGGCGAGGACTCCGTGCCCGTGTCCCGCTTGGGGCAGTGGGGAGGGGCAGCGGCGCGCGCGGGCTCCGTGTCCCACTTGGGGCCGGGGAGGGGGGGTGGAGGCGCGTCGGCGCGCGAGGGCTCCATCCCCGTGTCCCACATTGCTGGCTCCTGTCGGCGGGCAGGCACAACACCAGGAGCTGCCCCAGGAGCGCCGCCACGCCAGCCTCGGGACTTTGTGTGTGTGGGGTTTAGAATCCCCCCGCGGGCCGCACAGTGAGCCCCCACGGGCCGCATGCGGCCCATGGGCCGTATGTTGTGCAGGCCTGGTCGTGTGGCATACTCTCCACATGTCTGAAAAGCATAAGACGCCATCTGCGGACAATGGCCCCAGTAGTCTGTAGACCGGAGCGACCATAAACATCTGCTTTACAAATGAAGTCGTTCCACTCTATGCCCAATATACAACGTTGGCATTTTATGTGGAAAGCCTCCAGCTTTGCCCACTCTGAGTGGCGCAGTCCCAATGTTTCGCAGCCGTACAGCAGTACAGAGAGGATACAGCTCGATTAGATCCTGAACTTGGTTGTCGTGCCGAGATGATGTTGATTCCGTATTCATTGTAAACGACCCATGGCAGAGGCTGCAATGCCACACTCAGGCACCTAAATAAATGGCCTGACCTTTCTCAAATGCTGAATACCAAGAACTTCCCACTCGAATCTGCCGAAGCCGTGGCTGTTCAGCTCCTCTGAAAATCAATCCACTCGTTTAGATGCCTGAATATGAATGTTAGTGCCAGACTTTGGACAGTGACATAGGAAGACATTGGCCTGAGCCTATGCATGGACTCTCATCCTACAATCCAGCCCCTCAACAGATACATCCCAGCTTCTGACTGTGAGCCATTCAGCGACAATGGGGAGGCCTAGATGCTGTAAGTGAATTAACATGTAATGATAGATAGACAGATAGATAGATAGTATAAGCTATTCTTTCTACCATCTGCCGTACGGATTTGCTCTGTAGAGCTCGCTGTCCCTGTTACTCATGGGTATTTATGTTCCAGAGGCCCACATGAGAGAGGGAAGGATTTCAGGCCCAAGGCCCAAGTGGAGCAGGAAGAAGCACACGCTCACCTCAGTTGCCTTCTTTGCTGAGGTAAGTTTTGTTGACTTGTTGAACTGAGATTGCAGAGCGTTGCTCAGTCCCATATTCTCACAACTGGCAGTGCCCCATATGTATGTCTGGGGCACCTTGCATCCTCATTTCTTGACCTGTAAGTGGGGTGGCCTGGGGTTTATGTAAAAGGCAGGGATTGTGTTGAAACCATAATCATCCAGATACTTCTGAGGAAATCCCTCTGGAACAGTGGAAATAGCGTAGCATTCGGCCATCAGTCCCTCGGTAATTTCCCAGATTGTGACTGTGTTTGATTTCCCGTGAGACGTCTTGAAAACTGCTCTCTTTGTTGAGAGGCTGAACCTCTGAAAGTTCGCCCTGGAGAATGTAAGCATTCACAGGAGAGCCGTTGTGTTGATTCCCTAGGGCGCACTGTCCAGCACGCCGGCAGACAGACACAGATCAGAAGGCCTGGACTTGGTACGTGAACGTAAGTTATATCCTTAGGTTAGTGCACGTGAGGAAGCAGAGGTCCCAGGGTTTGGGTCAAGGAGATGGCAATGGGGACGCAGAGGCCCTGTCATGGCACCAATGGGGTCTAATTTGTACTGTATGCTTTGGTCATCCACTGTGTGATGATCCTCTTCTGTAATGGGCGCCATCGGCCTGTTGTAATGGCTCCAACACCACCCTCCTCCCAGCCCCAGGAGAGGGAGGTGTTCCCAAGGGAGAGGGGGCATGGCTGCGGCATCCCCGAGGCTTCTCTGCTTTATGCTGGGGGGTGGCCCAGTGGCCAGATGGCCTCCAAGTTGGTGGGTGTGGCGCACAAAAGCGGCTTTCAGGCACATTCCCACGCAGCTGCCAGGATCTGCACTGAGCCTAGGTTCTGCAGAACCATATCACAGGCTGGGCCTCAAGGCTGGCAGGTTGGCAGATGCTGCACTGAGCAGCAGAGTTACTCTGTGTCCTGAGTCAGGAAGCTTTTCTGCTGCTTCGCTGATCAGAGGAGCCTGGTAGTTAAATGAGGCAGGAAGATACACCTGGTTAATGCAAAGACACAGATGGAGCCCTGGAAGCCCGTATTTCCTAGTGTTTAGTCAAAGAAGATCAGGCCTGGGCAATATGACTTGACAGTCCTCAGCAAGGACTCATCAGAGAGACCCTCAGATGTAAAGAGGAGAGGAGGTGGGGGATATTGGGTACAAACTCCCCAGATCCAGTTCCTTAGTCCGGGATCTGAGTGAGGGTGAGACCAGCCCGTCAGTCAAAGGAAATAGTGGACAGTGAGATGGTTATAGGCTAAGCCTAGAGACGCAGGAATGAGTCCAACCCCTCTTTGTTCAAGGTGGCCTGATCCAAACAAAGCTCACGGAAGTCAGTCTCTCTGTTGTCTTTAATGGGCTTTGGCCCAGGCCCATGGAGAAGGGAATGTGTTCTTTGAGCCCTACAAAGGACAGAGCAGAGACCATTTCCATCATTAATAGTGTGATGATTGAGCTGGAATAAAGCTAATCCAGGGTTCCCCTTTCTCTGCTGTTGCTAAACTTCTTTTTTCCTTGTTGATCCCCCAACACACGAACTGCTGGGCACCGCCAAAGTCCACAAAGAGGAGAAAAGAGGGAGGAGCAGCATCCACCTGCTAAAATTCATGGCTGAGGACGGACCAAGTAACCTTTGACCCTGGCTAGCTCATTATGTGTTCCACAGGGGACCCTTATTACATAACAGTACAGTAATTGGCCAGCCCCAGGCTGGCAGGATAAACCCAGAGCACAGCAACCTCTGTCCTCATGACTGAAATGGGCTCGTGCCACTAGACTGGGCCATGCCTCCTTCACCTCTATTACGCAGCAGTAAGGGTGTGAATCACAGCAAGGAGATCAAAGCTCTGTAGAGCTAGAGACAAGCTCTCTCCTCGCCACCTTTCATATGGCAATTCTCACCCCTCTCCCCACCCCCCCACCCTCCCACACACACACACATTTACAGAGGAGACTCTAGACAAAATACAGCAAAGGGCAAAATAACTGGTCCCTGGACTGTGGGAGGAGAGTTATGGGCAGGGAGTGAGGGAGCTGATGGCAAGGGGAAGGCTCCGGGCGAGTGTGGTCCCGGTGATCAGCGAGCCTACGGGAGTTATTCACATTCTCAGGAGGCTGGGACAATTGCTTAAAACTAAGACAGGAAAGCTGAAGGCAAGACCACGTTAACCATGAAAGCAGCCTGTCGGTTTGCCTGGGACGGGGACAGTCCAGCTCGCAGCGTAGTTCTCCTACAGTCGCTCTGGACTGACTCTGGCTCTTGTCCCCACTGAGTCTCCCACCCCAGCCACCATGCGCACATGAGCCCAGGGCGATTCTGAGGAGACCCCTGTTTTCTGAACAACGGCTTCAGGAAGGACCTGGCTGGCTGGGAAAGCGCAGAGCACTACAGAGCCGGCTGGGCCCTTCATGTTTTTCAGCCTGTCGGCATATTGGATTCAGACTAATTCTCAGGCTGAACTCTATTTAGAACAGGTACCTTTGTTCCTTCCTGCGCTAACGTCACTCCGCTTTGGGGGAGAATAAGGACAAAGGCCTATTAGAGATCTGTAGAAAGCCGATCTGGGAGACAGATTCTTCCACAGCTGCTACTGTGAGATTCTGACAGCTTCCTCTGAACCACCGGGTGCTGGCTGCTGTCAGAGAAGGGGGTCCTGGACTGGATGGAACTCAAGTTTTGATTCAGTCTGCTAATGCCTATAGCTAGTCCTTCACTAGTCAGTACCAGACGCCAAGAACCAGCTCCTCGGATGGTGCAAATTGGCTTAGCGCTATGGACAGCAATGGAGCTCTGCAAATTCCCACCAGCTGAGGATCTCTAGCCCTGCAGCATCAGTGACTCAGGACACTGGAGTGTGTTGGCCGAGGCTCTGAAATGATCATGGCAGTGAGAGATGGGCTCAGACTGGAAACCCCAAACCCAGCACTGGTGGACTTGGGGATGCTGAGATCTGGATCCGGAGCCAGAGCTGAATGATGTGGCTTGGGGCAGTCGCTGATTACAATAACCCCTGGTGTGTAGCTGGGCTGTGTGCACTGCACGCTGGGCTCCCAACTGCAGGATTTGACTAGTAGCCTTTTAAAAAAAAAATGGTTTTGAGGTGCAGAAGGACAAGGAAAAATGTGACACCCTGTCCCAGACCCTGAGCTATTTCTGTGGTACAGGGGTCCCTTTACGAACACAGCAGCCATCTCCATACATCAGCTAACAACAAAAAAAAGCTTCCATGATCCTTAAATCCTGACCCTGTCCCTCTTCCATCCTGCACTGTCCTTTATTACACAAAGGCCTTGTCTACACTTACGTCAGCACGTAGGGTGCGTGTAGTACACGTGAAAGGCTGTGGTAGGGAGGGCAGCCAGGCTCAGCTTGGGGAGCTGCCGGTGCCATTCCGCACTGCCTCCCCCGACCAGAGCCTTTCCCCACTGGAATCTTTCACTGCCGTGGGGAAAGGCTCTGGCAGCGGGGAAGGGGCAGGACTCTACCCTACTAAATATAGCAGCGTAGACATGGGAGGCCCTGCATGGGCATGTAGGGTGCATAGCCATAGGGTTCAAGCGTCCCTTTACTTGCCTTAGCCAGGCCTCACCATCTACACTGCTGTTACACCAGTGCTAGCAGGGTCGAAATAGCTCCAAGTGTAGACCTACCCAAAGCAACTACCTCTGTTCCTGGAGTCCTAATTGACTGCGCTTGAAGAGGCTTGGGGATTGCAAAGGAAGGCAGGGTCCAAGTTAACAGCCTAGCCCAGCAGCAGCCCCTCTGGTGGGAATTCGTCCTGGGCTCACTGCAAGGAAACAGTTCCCCCTTAGTTAGGACTTTGTATTGTTCTTCCAAAGAAGTAAGGCAGAAACTAGTCATGTAAGCCACTCACCACAGGGTGGCGCTGATGCTCTGCCTCCCCTACGTTTTTCTCCTCTTAGGTCCCTTTGCAGCAGATCAGATTATGTCCCGTCTCTGTGCCCATTGATGCCGTCTGAGTAGCAGGAGCCCTTCAGCCCCACGGTGACATGGGCTGTTATGTGTTTGAATGATTAATCCTTCCTCTTCCTATTCCAGGCCAGAAGGGCTGAGGTGCTGTTTCCCGAGGAGCTGTTCCTGGACTAGCGAGGTAAGCACAGACACGGGCCGTGCACTACAGCTCTAGGTACACCCAGGAGCGCCGCCAGCGTTTTTGCCGCCCTAGGTGGCGGAAGGTCCCGTCCCCGAAATGCCGCCCCCGACAGGCGGCAGAAGGTCCCGCCCCCGAAATACCGACGACAACGGGGGCAGCCGAAGATCCGGCCGCCACAGTCGCCGCCCCCCAAATGTTAGCGCCCAAGGCAACCGCCTAGGTTGCCTAATGGGTTGTGCCGGCCCTGGGTACACCCCTGTAACCCTAGAGGGGCAGGAAACGTGGTCCTTTCAGGTGGAAACGATGGTCGTTTTAATATGAGTGTAGAGTGTTTAGATGCAAGCTGGCTGTATAGAAACAGAGAGTTTGGAAGATCAATATGTAGCTGAAGATCATTGTTTTTACTGTGGTTTTTTCCCCTCTCATAGGAGCCTTTCCAAGCGTCACAGAAGTACGGGCCACAGTTAACATGGCATCGAGTTGTTTGTTGCATAATAAAGCACGAGCCGGGCTGCCCACTGCCCTGTGCAGGTACCTTGAAGTGAATGAGGGAGAGCTCCTCTGTGCTATGGGCCCCATCCTCTGCACACAACCGCAGCCCCTGTGCTCAGGACAGCGCAGGCTGTTCCCACCCGGGCGACACGAACACCCCAAGGTGGCGGGGAAGGGCTGCCCGGAGGCCAGGACACGGCCAACCTGGTCACTGTGGGGCTGTGGAGCTGGTTGGATGCGTAACAGGGAGCGCTGCGGGGTGGTAACGGTGAGTGACCCGTCTGTGTGCGGGGAAACCCAGGGCAGGATTGTACGAGTGCAAACGTGTGTGCGTAGAGACACACGCACACACACACCCTGTAACTAGTCCCATGTCACCCATGGAGCTGCAGATGGCAAGTCAGGCAGAGTGGAAACTGAAGGTGACAAGTGGAGCTGAAAGTTAAGTTTCAGTTTCCTTTTCCCCAGCTCACTCTCCCTTTCCGTTCCCCAGCCGCCCACGGAGCTCCCCAGCTCGCAGCCCAGGCTGGCTAGAAAAGGGCAGGGGGGTCCTCGCAGACACAGTCCGTTCTGGCCCCAGACAGAACTCGGGTCTCTCCCAGAACCGGGCACTTCTCCAGCTCGGGAAGAAACCCAGTGCAGTGACAGGAGCCGTCACCTCCCTGGCTGGGCTGGGGACTCAGCGGATCGCAATGAGGTAGGAGCATTGGGGTCGCTGGGCGGCGGAGGCGTTTCCAGCAAGGGCTCAATCCAGACACCTTCCCACCCCTCTGCGCATTTCTGGGGCTGGCCATCTCCGGCTTTTCTACCTCTGGGGCGGGGTGAATCTGGGGTCATTTTGCAGCCTGTTGCTGCTCCAGGCTGGTGACTCCCAGGGCTAGAGCAGGTCACTGTTTACACCTCACCCTGCGAGCTCAGCTTGCTGTCACTTTCCCGAGAACTCCCCGCTCTGGCCAGCTGTCACTCCGGCTTCACTCCGCATCAACCGAGGAGCGGTGAGAGAGCCCCGCCCGTCCCCTCTCCCTGTTGTGGTTTTAAACATCCACGTGGGTGTTACCAGACTAGTCACTGGCCTTAACTCCTGCTCCCCTCCGCACAAACCGGGGGAGGGGGGATTAACTCCGATCCCCGGGGGGCTGGAGCCGAGGGGCAGCCGGGGGGCGGGACGGGACCAGCCCGGGAGATGCAGAAAGAAAAGCCAGCAGCAGGAGAACGGGGCTATGGAGGAGGAGGCTGCAGGGAGGGGAAACCAGCTGCTTGCAGAAGGGGGCGGGGGGGCTCTTGTGAACGCTCAGCCTGGACTGAGACCACATCACCCCCCCCCCGCGCCCCTCAGCTCAGGCACCGGCCCCAGACCAGAGAGCGGGCACAGCTGGGGGGGGGGGCTGTCGGTCTGTCTAGCAAGGCGGTGGGAGGTGTCGGGGGTGTCTAGCAAGGCGGGGGGGTCAGGGTGTCTAGCAAGGCGGGGGGGCAGGGGTTGTTCTATTGTTCAGTGCGGTGCTTGTTCCCAGAAAGAGGACACTGCCGGGTGGCGAGGGGGAGGGAACGGGGGGTACAGTTGGGGGGTGCTGGAGGGGGGTACCTGCAGTGGGGTACTCACTGGAGGTGGGGGGCAGTGTCGCTCCCTGTCATAGTGGTGGGGATGATTCTAGCGTGCAGTGGAAACTCATTCAGCCCAGATGGAGTCTCATTTCCCCCTCTCTTTGCAGCCCCCTGCGCCTGAAGGAGAAGCTGCAGGCCCTCCAGTGCCACTTCACCTGGAACTTTGAAATCAGAGACAAGGTAGATGCAACTCACATCCTCCAAACTCTGACTCTCAGGATTGCCCACACTCACAACCAGAACCAACCCGTGCTCCTTGCCATGCAAGCTTATCTCTACCACCTGCAAGGGCAATATGAAGACGCTCTGCAAAGCCTTACAGAAGCCGAGGAGATTCTGCAAAGAGATCACCCAGATAACTTCCCCCGGCAGGTCCTGGTCATTTACGGAAACTACGCCTGGCTCTGTTATCACTTGGCCCACTATGATTTGGTTGAGCTTTACCTGGATAAGGTTAGAAAGATCTGCAGCTCCCTGAAGAGCCGCTCTCCATATGCAGCTCAGATCACGGAGATACATGCACAGAAAGGCTGGTCTCTTCTGGCAGCAGGCTTACGCGATGGCAGAGAAGCCACAGAGTGTTTCCAAATGGCATTGAGAGAAGACTAAGCAAATGGGGAGTTTCTTGCTGGCTTGGCAATCGCAGCCTTTGCATCATGGACTCACACACGCAAGCCTGTATTTTGGGAAGCAGCCAAAAAGAAGCTGGGGGCCATTATCCGTCAACAGCAGCAAAACTATGAAGCTAAGGTGTATTTAGCCAGGATCCTTAAGAGGGCGGATAGACAGCAAGCAGAAGCCCTCTTAGAAGATGTTGTCCAGAATAGCCTGGACCCTGAGGTCCTGAGAAATGCAGCCATGTTCTTTCAACCAGAATTCATAGAAAAAACAATCTCTATTCTAGAGCGAGCAATATCTCTGAACCCCAATTATCATCTCCTTCACTATGACCTTGGGTATTGCTACAAGATACAACTGAAGGA